>NC_085048.1:37503149-37540177 GCF_963662255.1 Cinclus cinclus | reverse complement strand
CAGTGGGAAATGGAAATAAAACAACAGGAAAAAATAAGCCTCTGAAAATGTCAGGAAGGTTTTATTGATAACCACTTGAGATAAACTGCATTTTAAATATGTTCCTGAAAAGTTGGAAAGACCTCAACAGAATCATAATCAAGTACAATTGAAAATGTGAATAAACCACATTAAAGTGAGATAAACTACTTACTTATCTATCACAAATAAGTCTATGAGGAATTCAAAACGTTCAATGTGTCTGTGGGAAGAGCAGGTTCCCTTTCACATTTACTCTTTATTATTACCAGTTTTACTGTAAAGGAAAATGAAATCATATTTTGGGAAATTAATAAAAGTTTTTGTCTTTGGTTGCTTTTGTTTGGTTGATTTTGTTTGTTTGTTTGTTTGTGGATTGGTTTTGGGTTTGGTTTTTTTTTTATTGTATAAGATAGAGATTTTTTTCATCATGAATTAAAAACCTTATCCAGGATGTATGGAATTCCCCATTCCTACGTTAAATAAAAGTATGATAATCTTCATTTCACACCTGTGAAATCTATGGCCTGACTTAAGTGAAAGGTCATCCTAAGTGATCATAAATCTTTCCTGTTCTGAAAATGCTTACACTTATGAATCCATGAGTGATGTAGATTTATCAGCAATTTCCTTATACCAAAGGCATAATAAAAACATATTTTTACTACATAATTTAATTACACTTAAGCATTTATGTCTATGTACATATAAATATATATACACACAATATACATGTTATTTTATGCAAATGAAAAAATGATACATTGTTATTATGTCAAAGATCAGTTCTGTAAAGTCTCTCCTGGATCTTAATAACTCTATCCAAATAAGAACTCTGTCATGCCCAAATGGTCATCAAGGATCCATCCTATGCTCCTCTGAAACCAGCTATAAGCTCTTCCATTAACTTCAACTGCAACTACACAAAACCTAAATTTAAATTTAAATTTGACATATATTTATCCAAGTCATCTGTTAGAATATGAAAATATTCTCCTATCTTAAGTGATTAATAACAAAAAAGAGTGTTCCAAATTTATTTGAATTGTTTGCAGTGTACCTTTAAATACATATAGGTATATTTGTTTCTTATAATAGAATCTGAGATTCTAGAAATTTACTGTAATTTATTTGTGGTTTATTGTTGTTTTGCAAATGAAAAATAGTGTTAGAAAATATTTTCCTGGTTTATGCTGTACAACTAAAACAGCTACCTTCCACATAAAGGAGTCCCAACTCTGTACTATAATCTTATTTGTTGTTACTTTCCCTAAGAAGGGGAACAGGCGTGTTGGTGGTCCACTTAGCATTAAGCAAAGGATTTTTTGTTATGGTGTTAGCCTAAACCCAGAGCAACTGTAGTAAAAGTTACCAGATTTATGTATCATTGAAGCAATTGTATGGAAGGTTCTTGGTTTTGTTTTTAGATCCAGATTTGCAGAGTTAGATAGTTATTCTTTCATTGGTAGTTACAGACCAATATGAAACTGTGATTAAGTGTGTATCCTCTTCACAGAATATGGGCATCTCATTAAAAGTGATAACTGAGCTGAGTAATATCTATTTCTCTATGCCACTGGCTATTTCACTCATGCAGTGCTTAATACATTAATTTCTAAATAAATAGCATAGCGAAATAGACATTTTCAAATAGGAAAAACAAAACAAATCAAAACAAAAACCCTGGTGTAACTTTAGGTATGAATGTTTTGTACATTTTAAACCAAACGTATAAAATCAAAATAATTGGATTTTAATACCACAATCAAAAGCATCTTCTTCCCAGCAACACCTGTGTAGAACAGAACAGAAATCTACCTTCAACAAAGAGGCTGTGAAAGGTTACTTCTGTGAAGACCACGGGTTATATTTATTTGCTTGTTTTATTTCTTGGATGGAGATCAGCATCCTGGTATACTGAAAAATCTATCTTAGATAGTAGCAGGGACAACATAGATGTGAAATCTACGGGTGGTTATCATCCATTTATATCTCTTCTCTACCTCTTTCTCAGACAGTTATTATGTCATTATTATGTCCCTGGAAAACTTTTTATAAATGTCATTATGAGATTTGGGTAAAATGCCGTACCCATTTTGGAAAAAATACTCAAGGTTTTTTTTTCTGTAATCTTAAGACCAAATGTCCAAATCTTCAAGAAAATAGATGTTCAACAACAGTCCACACAAATAAACGTCGCTTGTTCTTTCAAGGTTTAAAACTTTTTTTTTAATAAGTAATTGTTTTACTTTTAAAAATCAGTTTCATTAATTTGTCTTTTTGAAAATATATTCAAACAGAAAACAAAACTCTGTTTTCCAATCAAAAAATCAAACTAAATAAATTTGTCAAAACTACTCTTGCAAACAATTTTGCTTTTAAGAGACATGCATTTTCTGCCAGCAAATACTGGGTCTTGTGCAAAGGTTTTGATTACTTTTATTAAAATTTATATTTTAATGGCAAATGAAGCTGGCAAGTACTTTCATTAATTTGTGTGATTAATAAGCAGTAGAACTGAACCTAATATTTTCTAAATTAAGAATTCAAATTATTAAGCTTCGGTTCTGTGCATTTAGTATCAGACCTCAGATAGAAGTAACATGGTATAAGGGTTTAAAATTTCACGAATTCTTGTTTGTTAGAACCAAATGCCAATAGCAAGGATTCCAGTACTGTACAAAATCCTTAAGTAGTTGCCTTCCAAAATTTAATGATGGAACTGAATTAAGTAAGAAGCAGACTAAGTACTTTCAATGTCTTGCATATATTACTTTTGGTTTTATGACAAAAGAGTCCAAAGACCCAGAACTGTGCTGCCAGTACCCAGTAATAGCTAAATTTTCTGTTCCTAGTTGAAAGGGCTTTCAGACCTAGACCAAGGTTGGTCATCACAGATGAGAGAGAAATGGCACAATACTAGAAACAGATACTTCAAGAAAAGTCTTAAATATGAGTATGTTGAAGATTTGCTAAATATTACAATTTTTCCTATACACTTTGCATTTCAGGGTGTTTTCCATATGTTCAGAATGGAAAAAAAAAAACCTCCTGTGAGAGGCCAAGTATGCTGCTTCTGTACTAGGTGGGGGATAGTTGATGTCTAACAGGATCCCAATTTCCTGCCAGATGTCAAGTCTGAATTTCAGTTTGAAATGAACATATTTAGGTTTGCATGCCTTTAGATAGGTGCCAAAAGTGGATAATATGCTAGAATCTTATGTTCAAACAGTGAAGTCCAGAGAACACTTAACCTCTATGCTTCTACCAGCCTTTTGTGAATGTCGTAAACACCCTGTGCCATTTTAATAGCAGAGAAAACTTACACATAGTCATCTGTGTCCATAACATATACAAAACCATAAAAATGTAGGTATTTAAAGATAAAACAGATTTCTACCCTGAATATGACACTAGTTCTCCAGGTTCATCTGGCTCAAATTGGTATAGGAAAGCTTCTGGGCAAGAATCATTGCCAGAATCCTTTAAGAGGTACCTAAAAAGCCCAGAATGTGTCAGAATAATCCCTTCTGTCTATCTAAATCTAGAATGCTAATTCTTTCCATGGGATGTGTTTCCAGTCAATCGCAGAGATTAAAAAATTTCAGTTAGCTGAATGGTGGTGACTTAGGCCTAGTCTAAGTGTCAGTGATGTAAAAGCAGCTGGAGACTGGATAGTAAAAATGTAATTGAAGACAGTTTTCAGGCATCTCTCCTTAAGAAGAGAGGTCCTGAAATCCCAGGTGACTGAAAGAAAGAATTCCTAATTTTTTCCAGCCTAGTAATCTTAACATTTGAGTGGCATGTACTGACAAGTGACAATAAGGCTGACGTAAGGAATGTTTTGCTATTTCACTAATAAGGAAATATTGACAAAGAAAACAGTAGAAATTACTAAATTAGCATATATATAAAAAAGAGAAAACTAATCATATGTTCTCTTAAATCAGTCCTCTTTGTTTCCCTTTCCCTTTCCCTTTCCCTTTCCCTTTCCCTTTCCCTTTCCCTTTCCCTTTCCCTTTCCCTTTATCCTTTTTCAAGTAAAAGCATCCTCCAAAGAAAGGTATTGTTCTGCCATGTTTCTGGAAAGCCAGAACAGGGAACTCGTAAGCATTTCTGCTCAACTCTGGTTGCTGCTGAAAATGCTTAGTAGTTTATCTTGGTAAAACATGTGAAAGAGAATGGGAGGAAAAAGGAAAGAGCAGGGGAAAAAAAGGAAAAAAAGAGAGAAGACAGATATGGTTCTCAGTTTCCTCATTGTTGCAATATGTGTGCCTCGGTAACTGACTAACTTCTGGTAAGAAAAATGCAAGAGCAAAGCCAACAACAAGACTAGGAAACTCAAAACAGCTTGCAGAAAAACAAGAGGGACTGTGAACTCTGGTCTTTGGTATGCTCCATTGCTTGTTTATTGATGCAGATAGGAGAGAGTGAATATGGCTGTGAATTTAAAATAAAAAGTGAGAATCCAGGTTAATAACTCACAATTCTAGAGAACAGAATTGCTGGTTATAGATTTTAACCATTCAAGAATTACTGTCTTCCATTTGAAAACCACAAGAGGACTTAGGTATTCCTCATTGTTTCAGTAGATTTGGTCCATACCATTTAGCACTGAAATATTAATATTAAATTTGGAGATCAGTGTTTAATTTGATTTCATAGATCAGTTAGACAACCAAGGGAGCAGATAATTGGATGGCTGCAGCCTGCTCTTCACTGTAGAGGGTCTCTTACAAACCTGACAGTCCACTTATTTTTTGGATTTAGTGGTTGAATAATTCGCTGCAGAGAATAATTTTCAAGTGTTGTAATAATTTCTTGGAGTCCCTTAAGTAGAAGGGTCTGGTAACAAAGAAACCATCATCTAATTTCATTTCTAATGTAATTGTGGGTATTGATGACCATATGAAACCCCTCAGTGACACTGATCAGACCATCTGAAATGTCATTTCTCCAACCTGTACTGATATAACTGACTGGAATACTTAGGTTCTCCAGTTGAATCCTGGAAACTGGACTATCGAAGAACGATCATAGCATCACTGTCTTTAGGATTCACTCCCTCTTGTGGCAATAAGTCACAACAATTGATGTGGTTTACACATTTTGCGTCTCTGTATTTTAAGCAGTTCCTGCTACCGTTATTACCTGAGGCAACAGTTATGCCAGCATTTAGTCTGAGAGTTGTAAAGACAAATGAAACATAATATTTCAATTCCATTTTGTATCTGTGTCTGTTCACACATAGTGTATACATATTGTTAATGTATATACAACAATAAACAATCACATCACACGTATTTAAGCGAATTGACTCAGTCTGAAATAGAGCAAAACCAACCCCCCAACAAATATTTCCTAAAATATTTCCTGATTACATTTAAAAAACTCAACTTACTTTCACAGGATTTTTTACTGCTGCTAAACTGTCTTATCATTTCAGAGTCAGTCTGCTACAGATTCTCTGTAGGAACATACAAGACTTTGTAGTATTGGATGCATTTAGCAAAGGTACTGCATGCACTGCTGAATAATGAAGTACTTAATATTCTGCAGAATGTCAAGCTTTTCGATTTATGACACCCAGGCTACTTTAGCGTAGTGGATAAAGTTTTATTTTTTAGTAACTTGAAATTAAAAATAAATTGGACACTAGATCATACTTTAAAAACACAGTCTATTAAAAAAAAAGTTTTAGATGAACTGTAAGGTTATCTGGAACATCCACTGGAATTGGCAGAAACGTGGCCATATGCTAATGCAGAAGGTGTGGGTATGTGAGGTCATAAGGGGAAAAGCAATTACATTTTTTAAGCACAGAATTGTGAGGGGCTCACAAGATTAGCTGCCTAGTGGTTAGTGTGCCAGGTGGAACCCAACTCATAAAAAACTGAGACAAAAACCAGAGTAGTTTCAGAACTTAATAATTTTCTAGTGAGAGCAGACTAGAAACTGGGTGCAGAGGTTTAAGGAGAAAAAAAGAAGCTCACCTGTCCTCTCTGCCTACCCTGTCTTTTACTCAGTTCTTTTCCATATGGAAATAAAACAAAACTGTGATCATATTGTGTACCAAGCAGCAGGGTAAGATCAGAGAAATAAATTGTTCACACACAAAAGGATTTGCCGAGTGTGAACTATATACACGAAATGTAGGACACAAACAACAAAGGATGTACTCTAACAATTCTGAAAAGGTCCATAAGCCTTCTGTGTTATGAGCATGCAGAAAGTGAAAAAAAAAAAAGGTTATTTCTTTTTCTTCTTTGAGAGTGTTTTATGTTCTATGAAGAAAAAAATCTGAGTATAAAGAGGGCCTTCCTGACAGCATAAAATGTGTAGCATATGCTAGATTTCAGGGAACCTGTAAAATGTTCCTCGTTGATTTTTTTCTTTTGTAAATTTAAGCCTTGCAGAGAGAAACTAACAGTTGAAAGTGCTAAACTACTAAGAATTAAATATTCTCATAATTACTTCTGGCAGTGGTGTCAAAGGAAAAAAGCACCGTGCTACTCTTACTGTGGAAATTAACAGCTTGTCTTCATATTCTTCTCCAATTTAATGAAAAAAGTGGCTAAAATGAGAGGGGTTTACATGGCATCCTTTCAAATATTATGTCAAATTTCCATTAACAAGTGTTTTAAGTGTAAAGACTAGAGGCTGTATGAACTGCTGTTTAAAAAAACAACAGCACAAGAGAACCTCTAAATTCCAGTACAATTTCCAAATTAAAGAAACAAAAAGCAAAGTAATAGAGCAACCGAAAGATGGCAAATGGATTTGTTGTCCAGAAACAATCCGAACACAAGCTGGTGCCATTTAAATAAATATATTGCAATTAAAACCGCAAGCTAGATCCATAGGAACAATTGAATGTTAAGGGAGATCCCCAAGACCTCTAAAGAGATGTGCACATGAATTTACAGGGAATACTGTCTAAATTGATAATGAAAAACTCACCAAATTCTCCTAGTAAATGGCTTTCAGATGTTTGTTGTTCCCATTATTGTTGGGAAACCAAAGACACATGGACACATATGAGGACATATGATTATAATTTCAGGCCATTTTAAAGCAAGCTACTTCATCAGTTATGTAGATGTTCTGTTTTTTTTTTTTTTTGTTTGTTTGTTTTTTTCCCCCCTAATATGTCTGTTGCTCTAAGGATCACTATGTAAGGATATTTATGAGGCTCAAGATTCAAGTATGTTCTCAATAGGTTTTTGATATGACTAAATCTACTTTTTAAAATAAGTCACACCATGTACTGATCTGCATTACAGATATCCAAACTAATTTAAAAATTTGGAAAAGAGATATTACTGACTTGTGTGAAATTCAAATTTCATTTATGCGAGAACTGAGAAGGATTTCAGACCTTCGGGGTTTTGTTTGTACCCAATGTCCTTGTAAAAACTTGTTGTATTCATTACTGTGAAGTACTTCCTTCTTCAAGTGATAGATTTATATTTAGTAATTGATTAAGTCTGAGATTGCTTTTATGCAAATTTAGCCATCAAAAATGAAATGTCTTTTCTTAGTTTTCTGTGTGGAGAATGAAGAGAGACATTCTTGCAGAGGGTGTTTCTGCCTATCCCAGAACAGGTAACAAAGGCAGTGGTGATGAGTTGCTTTTTGGGAGTTTGAAATTTACCTTCATAAGGTCTTAACTTTAGATCCACCACAAGGATCCTAGATGATTACCTTAGGTTTGACACATAACTCTAGATAGTTGGCTTTATATAAAAGGAATCATATCCTTAAATTATTACAAACATTACAGTGTGAAGGGCCACTCATCCATCTGCTTTATTCAAAAACGGGTCTTTGACAGGGGCTTACAGGAGACACTTGACAGAATACACAAAAATCAAGACATAGACAGCTAAGAAACTGCCTTTCTGTATGGTACTTTTCAACTTGATTAATCAGATCTTGGTTTATGTCTTCAAGCAACTAGATGAATACGAATTCCTATTTTTAGATGTTAAACATATTAATTATTCTTGAAGATAAAGAGTGTAAAACTCCAAGAAAAGAATTTCAGTGCTTTGTTTAAGTGTAGTTAAAGAACTGTGTCACCTATTTATAAAACAAGAAACTTCTGCTGCTCTGAGCTCTACCATAGCATAACTCCTGGTGACAAATGAACTCTGTCAGGGCAGGTAGTTCAGTGTTGCTTTCTGCCATGGAAATACAATGTGACCACACTGCTCCTAAGGCAAATATTATTCTCTCAGAATGCTCTGCTCCAAGTTATAATTTGCACATTCCAACCAGTCATGCAATGAAAAGTTAAAGAGAAGCTTGTAGAGGAAATCAAGCATATTGGGCTATGTTTTGTGATACATGGTTCAGTATTAAGCACTGGAAAATAAGACGGATATGATATGAAGAGAAATCCCATGTACATTTGAATACTTCTTACACATAAAGGCTTTTTAATAATAAATTAGAATGACATAAAAAGAGAACTGTAGTATTCATAATGTGCAAAAATCCTGTCACTTAAATTATCCTCTAAGCACAGGTTCTGTGGTTGCACTAAAACTATAATATAATAGCATTAGTTTCATAGCAATTATAATGTGTATAACCTTGGTCAATGTTAAATAATGTGAAAGACACCAACCTCTGTACCAATGCATTATGCTCCATTGAAATACGAAAGTATATTAAATACTTGGCTTGTTTATCATTATTGTTTGGCCTATTATTAATTTAAAATTACAATTATAATTAATACTGTTAGACTTAAGGCCTTGAAATAATTCATGACACTCCTCAGATAAACAATCTGCCTATTCTGTATTTACTGAAATAAACAAGTAATAAACTCTTTTACAGAATATTTGAAAGTCTATGTTTTGTTTTCAAGAAATCTTTTGCATTACTTTTCAGAGATCTATTTAAGAAATAGATGATCACACAAGTGTTCAAACTTTGCATTTTCAGAGGTTCACAAGCTGAGTACTCAACTATTTTAATTTATTTTTTTCTGCTTCGTTCTTTCCATTCAGAATTAAAAGCATCAGGCTAGACTCTTCTGGAGGAGACTTGCACAGAAGTTTCAAATTTGTGGGGTTCAGACACTGCAAAGTCAAGATTTGGACTTCTATTGACTTTCTTTAAACATAAAGGAAACTCAGTGTTCAATCCATTGGAGTTCCTCAATATGGTATACTATCCTTACTTCAGGAACCAATTTTGGTTTTCTTTTTTCTTCTTTCTCAGTGTTGTTAAAATGTGCATCTACCCAGTATTTTTGAGTCAATACTACCACTACAGTGATCCAAATAATCAATTTCTAGATTTCAGCAGTCTTATATTGCATTGCAGGAAAGGTTTGTTAGCTTTGAGTGCAATGAGTGGAAAATGCCAGGCTTATTTTCATAGAGACAGATGGTGACTGCAAACAGTGCCATCCATCCTACCTTTCTGTGTATGACTTTATGCAGAGTGTGACTTGAACTCATCCTTGTGCATTAGAATACCTCACTGGCAGCACTAAAGAAGAAGAAAAGAAAGCCAGCAATGAATTTCAAGTAGCGCCTCTTAAAGAAATCCAAATATTGCAATATGTCTTCCACCCTGCTCCTGCTAAATTGTTGTGACTCTGCATTGTCTCCAGTGACATACAATGTTTAGAGCTGAGACTCGAAGCACTTCTTCAAAGGCTAAAATACAACTGGAATTGATAGTTTAATTCCAGGGACTTTAATACTCTTTTACCTCTTGTTAGCCAGAGGAAATGAAATGCATTGACATTATGCCTAAAACATATGACTTAATACATGGAGTAAATACACTTTAAATAATAATTGAAATGGAAGTTTTACACCATTCACTTAAAAAAAAAATAAAAAGTAGTTGGCATGGTATTTTTAAAATTAAATTTTTATATTGGTTTATACGTGTGCAAAGTTAGCTACACCAAGAGATTTCATCTCTATTGATAAAGTTAAAAGATCATTGTCTCAGAAGAATAAGTCCTGCAATGACAAAAAAAAAAAAAACCTAAAAATGTACAGTTATTCTGAAATTGAGGCAAGCATAATTTTTAAATTAGAGAAGTAGCATTTTGTTAATTGGCATGCTCACATTAAGTATTTAAGATTATAATTAATTACTTTCTACACTCCTAATTGAAACATTACAACATACTTGGTTACTATTTAATTAGGAAACACATTAATTATATATTAAGGTCTTCAATTGTTTATATAGCCAAGCCTCCCCTTTGAAGGGAATTCAGCAGTAAACAAGCCAAGGCTCAGCAGAGCATCCTGGCATGAAGACGCAGCAGCATCGGTGTTGTTGTGACTTACTTTGATTTGCATGGGCTGAGCAGTGATCAGTGAACAACTTCATGGGAATTCAGCCTGCCCTGCTCGGGTGAGTCGGGAGAGCAGGAGTCTCTCAGTGCACTGGGAGCACGTTACGTGCACTTGCCCAGATGCAGGCAGTGTGCAATCATATGGAAAGATGCCGTGGTAGCAATTACCATAGGAAGTCCTTAATGCATAATAAAGGGAAGGAACCAATTGTAAAGGAAACAAATTTCCTGCCGTTAGCTTCTTCTGGTGTAGTCTATTCTGGTTCTCTTAATACTTATTGAAAATAAAAGAAAGATAATAGTAGCTTTTTTACAGGTGTATTTAAAATATTTTGCCCTTCTGGGAGGCAATAAATTTTGATAATTTATTCTCCAGCTACATATGGGATTCTTGTACAAAATGCAAATCTGTTTAAATATCCTGGAAATGAGAATATGCAAGAAAATCTCTACCAATACACTGAGTTAAAAGAAAACCCATAAAACCCCTCCAAACAAGTATATTAAATAGTAAGACCCAAGCCCACAAAATCCTCTCAACAAGATGCAGGCCTCATGAGAGATAAAATTTGCAAATATTTTAGCAGAAAAAAAGAAAATAAATTCAAGATTTTGTTAGTCATAAAGGTATCACAGTAACAAAATATATTATTTTATTATTATCTTAGGCATTCAGTGTGCACCTCATTGAGGTTAACTTCGTATAATACTTGAGCCAAAGTAAAGACTATATAAGGAAAAAAGTTGTATTTTCTCCATTGTACTGCTTAATCTTTTTCATTTTTTTACAAAGTGTGTACAGTCCGTTAGTTTTGTATTTTCATTCTTTTATTTTCTAATCTCTTTTTAAATATAATAAGATATCAATTCTAGACTAAACACGTTAGGATTCCTCTTCCCTCTTTGGTCCCTCTAGTTTTGCTGACATTTTTCTGTGTGTTTAGATTCCAGCAATTTTGTCATCTCTGCCAGGAGACAGGGGAGTACATGGAACTAGGAGACTTGTTAGCTAGACAAGATTTGACTGAATTCCAGTGCAGAGCCAATTCCATGCTTCTTCCTACAGCTGAAGGATGAAACATTAGCTGATAGTCCTACTGGTATGTGCACAAACCTTGTAAAGCTTTCCCTAAACACAGTAGAAAAGTGGTTCCCAAAGTCATACCCTAATGACAAAAAAACCCCACAAAACTGGGAGAAAAAAAGTGACAGAAACCCCCCCAGAAAATAGAAATAATTTTAAGATATACAGAAAGGTCAAAACTCTTACCCTGTGTGAAATCCCCTCTTCACCTGGAAGGCAAGGCGTGTTGTTACTGACTTGATTAAGATTAAGGTTGTACTGCTCAGTCCTGATTTAAAGGAAATTGTGGACTTCAGTTTGAATTATATCTTCCTCTCAAATGGAAAGTTCACCTAAGTCTGCTCAGCTTTTCCCTCGGGTATGGTTAGCTATTTTGTTCCAGAAATCAACACAATTCTAAATAATGCAATTTTATGTAAGAAATATGTAATTAAAATATTCTATAAAACTGGCAAACATGGACAATTCAAAGGACATGGTATCAAAAATGAGGCTGATGATCACCAGTTTGAATTCCTGCATGTGTCTCCATCAGAACAGTCAAGTGTTGGCTTCTGGAGAAGCCATGATCCTTTTCTAATTGCTATGTCTGTGTGAATGATCATATCAGAGAACCTCCTTGGTAGGGAGGAAAGCAGGTGGGAAGGGACAAGTAAAAATATTTTAGGAATAACCTGATACCTTTGGCCAGTTCTACTTTGCTAAAACAATATACTGTGGTAGAAGTTCACAAAGCTGTGATCAGGATCTAACTGACTGAAAAACAATATTAGCCTTTGCACCAATATTATGGAGAGTAAAGCAGGGGTGCTTCTATTAACTATCTCAGAGATTATAGTGTGATAAGTGTGGATTTACATTATGCTAGTCGCTCTGTTATATACTATTTTATTTATACACACACAGACATATATACACTATGATATATACACAAGTTTTTACTCTGTGACAGAAGTGCAGCAGGACACCCATTACCCAAAGAGAGTAAATTCTTCTACCTCACACTTAATGTGAGAAAACAAACAAGAAAATTGGTTTCTTTGCAGTAATGGCTAGACTGATACAAATTCATCACATATTTTACAATTACTTTTCTTTATGTCAGTTCCTGTGGGATCATGAATGGGCTCTCTGATATTTACATAGCTATAAGGATTTATATTTTGATTTATTATGGATATGTTTCAACAGATTCTACATCAACTGCATTGGGAGTTTGTAGTTTACTGAGTTAAGAGTGAAATTCAATCATGATTGTGTATAAAGCAGTGAAAGTGATGGATGTTAAACTATCAGGGACACACTATTGTAATACTATTGTACGGGTGAATATTTTTCAGTCTTATTATGCACTGGGTTTAGCGTGTCATTACATACAACACCATTCAGAAATATTTAGAAATGTGTGAAAAATGGATTTAGTTAAAATCCAAACAGTGTAAGTTATGAAGACAAGCTGAAGTACATTAATTTGAATTCTAGTTACATAAATATGCTAGGGGCTTTGTTCTCCCTTAGGATATTTCTGTCATCACATATGACTAGGATTCTAGGGAGCAGGTCTTGTCTTATCTGGAGTTTTATAGCTGTGTTTCTGCATGAGTCACTTTCTCTCTTATTTTGCTGATTGAATAAAAGCCTATAGAGAATAATGTTCTGACACTGAATTTGTCCCAAAAGACTAACAAAGACTGAATATTTCATGATCAATTGTTTTTACTCAAGGTCCCAAGATAAAATGCAAATATATAAACCTGCTTCACTACAAGAATCTATGTATTTCTCTATTTTACTCTAAGTGTGTATAAATTATGGCATGAAAAACCACTAATGCTTAAAATGTCATTTTAGTTCTAGTGAATTTTTTTACAAAAGCAATTCAAGAGACATACATTTTTGCCTCAAGATATAACAATACAACTCTATCTTTCTGAAATCAGTATGAATAGATTAAAATAACTGGTTTTGCATACCACAGTACATGGTAGTTATCTTTGCCAGACACAAATGGCATCAGTCTTTTAAGGGGGTCACTAGACATGAAACCTAGGAAATACACTCTCCAGAATATGCAATAATAATTACTATCCAGTTATTCAAAACAAATTTTTATGGGGTAAAATATGGTTTCCACTGTGCAAACCCAATCCAAAGACTTATATTTATTTTGAAATTGTCTACAAAATATTGTTTAATAGCACCTATTTTTCTTCTTTCTTTATAATCTCTGTTGAATCAAAAATACATAATTTAATTCATATTATCTCCTTGTGAAGCCTTTGAGAGAGAGTGAAAAAATATATCCAAAGAACTGGCAACATGATGACAACTATGATATTGTGTGTAATTTTATCACCAAAAACCCAAAATACATAGGTTCACAGATTAGAAAACAAATATTCTTTAATAAGGTTTGTCTGTTTCTGCTATAAAGCTGTGAACTGGATGTCAGGTTCGCTTCTCGCCATCAACAAAAAATACAATTTATTGAAGAAAATGTGTGAAAAAATTTAGTGAAAAAAACTTTTGTGGGTGTTGCTGTTGTGAGGATACCTCCACTGTCTCACCAAGATGCCCTGGGGTGCATTTCTACTTCACTAGAATTACTGCTACAGGGCAGCAGAGAAGGGAGGCCATAGAAAAGAATTTAGGTAGAACTTGTCCTACAGATCTGAGTCCTCCAGAATCATCTGAATTAGATAGTCTAAAAATTATAGCCTTAACATGTGGAGTGGGGCAGGTGTTTGTTTAAAAAAAAATGAAGAGTAACAGGCTTTCAAGGATAAAATTATTAATATTCAGAAATTTCAGTTAGAGCAATTACAGAGAGCTACATAACTACAGACAGGAGACAATATTAATCTGAATTTACAAAATAGATGTTTCTGTCACATACATAATCACAGAGGGAAAGAAGACAGAAAAATATTTACCATGTAAGAGAGAAAAAGCAGGTTGTAAAAAACAAAAGCCACCTGCCAAATAAGATCTTCAGGAATGTAAATATATGTCTTTGCCAAATTTGCAGCTGCTCATAGAGGAAAAGCATGATGGGAAAATTCATCAGTAAAGAAAAACTTTGCAGAGAGGAACATTAGAAGCCAGCAGATAATCTTTATACATAAATAAGCATATTATAAGCAGAAATGAAAGAATGTTAAATTTTCAAACCAGAGGTTTAAAACATGAAATAATTTTGATATTGCACTTTTAATACCTGTAGTGAGATCCATTTTAACTATCTAGGTCACTCAAAGTATCTCCAGTGGCCATTAGCTACCACAAAGTTTCTGGAGTTGAATTTCAGGGCAGGTAACAAACTAATCTTTGTCAAGGACATGGAATTTGGATTACCATTATTTTTCTAACAAAACTGCAGAAAACAGAGCATAGAGGTATTCCAAACCTGCTGATGTCTGAGCTGGCAACAGATTCTTAAAAAGCCCTAGGAAGCCCCAAAGTGGCATAAAGACATTCTTGCATTTCTTGACGTAAGGACAAGGACATGTACAAATAAGACCTTTTTTTTATTCTAAGTAAATATTTGGCTGATGTTTTGTTACCAGTTACTCAAGGTATCAACTGCATATTTATGGTATTATAAAAAAAGAGCTATCTCTGTAACCCTGGCTCACAGTCTTCACAGATGTTTTGTATAATTTATGATAATAGAAGATCATTGCGTCTATCTTTCATATAATTTCCTGATAAAGGGGTTGTTCCCACTTATTAATGAAGGATGTGTTCTTGTTTATTCACTTTGCATTACACTTTGGAAATTTAAAATAACCTTGCTGTTGAAATTAGTAAAGAGTAACGCCTCTTTAGACTTGACAACAGAGCTCACAGTAAATGAGAATCATACAGGGTGTAGAGGTGACATAAACTGATGAAACATCACATAGGAAGAATTCAGTACAAGATATGCTTTAGAGGTCAGAGTAAAACTTAGGTTTAGCTGAAAAAAAGTTTAACATTTGGTTGAACTTTTTTTAATTAAAGTTGAAAACAAGTTGAAAAATATGAAGCATGTTTTTGCTGACAAGTTTGTTACCCTGAAGGGATTTAGTCCCCTTCATTTGTTAATATTAAAGCTTCTTCAATATACCTTAAATTGAAGTGTTCATTTTACTACAAGTCAGTTCCAAGCTCAAATAACTTCTTAAGATTTCTCTGTCAGACATTTATATATCAGTGTACATGTTTTCAGTGTTCATTATTGTTTACAGCATCTTCTAAAAAGATTCAGATTACAATGATTTAATTTTTTTATTTTATGCTTTTCATTTACTGTAGCAAACTGAAACTTCCTCTCTTCTCCTTATTTTTATTACACAGTAGAAACCTCTCAGTGCTTGCAGGGGGAAGATAGGTCTGGAAAAGATATATCTCTCACATGACTGTTGTAATACACCAGTATCCAAAAGGAGATCTTTTCACTTAAAAAAGTTTTTATTTGACTGCTTTCCTGATGTAGAACTCCAGAATGTCACATATTCCTTTGGAGGTGTAAATAATGATGCCCACAGAGACTTGAACATTGACAAGAAGTTGAATAGTCGAATTTCTACAGCTCCTACTAAAAACACGGACACCATAAGCATCAGCTTCATGCCATGGAAAGGAACAATAGAGAACAAAAGAAAAGGAAGTAGCATTAGGGTCTGCCAGAAATGTCAGCTCTGTATGTTGTATATCTGTGTTAACCTCCAGAGTCCACTAACCAAACAGCAGCTGAATGAATAGAGTTTACACACATGCCTAGAGGAAAACCCAGTGGTGACTAGAGGTGGCTTTGGGACATGAAATCCTGCCTGTTTGCTGCATCACAAAGATGATTTTAAGGGGTTATGGACTACAAGAGTTAGAACAAAACTCTCAAGGGGCAGGATTGACCAAAAAAAAAAAATCCCAAACAAATGTTTGCTCTTCTGCATGGGCAGTTTGAATCACCTGCACACAGACACAATTAGCCCACCATCTATCCTCCATGCATGTTGGACTGCTCCTGGCACAAAAAAAGATGGTGTTTCCTCGAGCAGTGTTTGGCAGTGGTTCGGTAACTGGATTGGTTTATTGACTGGGTTAGTGAGGCGCAGTGATATGAGAGTGTGGTTTCACACGTCTTTATACCTTTCAATTCTATCTGTACCTATATTTTCCTCCTCCTTTCACAGTAAAAATGAACAGACTCTCTGTCATTATTTGTTGTTAATGTCTTTTTTCCATGATGTCCCCAAGATTAATTTTTAAAAATGGTTAAAAATTATCACAGTGTTTAAGAGGAAGAAAGGTAATGTTAACAAAATTCTGATATCACAGAGTAAATGGATGTGGAGAGAAAAAGAAATTAAAAATTAAACCGTAAAATTTCTTTCTGGAGGTCTCATTTTTGTCATAAAATTACTGCATTTTACAAGTTGCCTTTGAACCAGTTTATTATTATACTTCATAATTCAACTTTCAGTATTCTCTATCAAACCATTATAATTAGACTGTTTTATATAAAAATGTCCCTAAGGAAAAAAAAAATAAAGCCCTTTAAATTTTGTAGTGGTGACATATGAAATTTATTTGAACTTATATTTTTAGTAGCTGAGCATTATGCCTTCCAGTTACTGTTAGGTTGATACATTTGATTAAATTTAAACAGCAAACAACAAAATGCATTAACTGAAGGATCTGACCCTTGTCTTTTACACTGCTGTGACAGACCAGACCTGGAAAAGAGTCTGTAATTTGGCAACCTACCTCAAAATTTCCCCTGGCATACCTGGGAATATAGGAAAAGTTGATCTTCTTAAATCAGAGAGAAGGCGGCACTAACGCAAATGAAAATAGGCAAATTAAAGAGGGAGAGCACATGAAAGATTGGAGATATGATACTAGAAATAATGATATTATGCTGATATATTCAGATTATTTATTTAATTTTTCTTGGTGTCAATACATCTTTAATCATGGAGGAAAATGGTCAGCTGCAGCTGAGTCTTTAATATTTCTGATGAAAAGCCACAGAAAGTATTATATTTTGCATTAATTTTAAGTAAATCTAAGATTTTCACTGAATGTGAAGATTTTTTATTTGGGATAAGTTTCCTGATATTAAAAAATTGCTCTACAGGTATAGTTCAGGTTCCATTTTTGATGTACATAAAATACATTTTATTACAAATATTCTCAGATATTTGTTTAGTAATTAAATGTTTGATGGCCAAGTGATGTGAACTTCTGACATTAAGTCTCATTATTAAATCTCATCAGTATTTTTCAGAATATTTTAAAAGGGTTGAGATATTAATTTCTAAAAGCAGTGATCTTAAGCTAAACAGTTTCAAACAAAGATTTCATCAATAGATATGACTCCTAAAACACTTATTCTTTTGTTGGCACATAGTATAGTCAGGAGGAAATATAGTCATCACACCCAACCCAAAATCCACTTTAAATTAATTATCCAAAGCCCTTTAGACTGCCTGGATCAAAGGAAATATTGTTCAAATAAATTTTCAAGTCTATTTGAATTCTTCTGCATTTTGCTTTTATTATGATATTAATTTCAAATAAAAGGTAAATATATTTTTTCTTTTGTAGGATTTAATTATTTTATAAAAAGAGAAATCAAATTATTTGGAGAAAACCCTTAAATCTGCTTTTCCCATCACTGGAACATGAAAAAAATAGTGCTTGTAACAAAAATATGACCAACTGAAGGGGATTATTTTATATAATGGGATTTTTCTCATCTTTTGTTCCCAGATAACTTTAGATTTGGTTTCAGCTGCCAATAAAATTCTGTGTCTAAGGTTGCAAAACCACTGTCAGACAAAAAAAAAATCTAATGGAATTTATCAGTGGTATTGTAAAGATATTGTCCTATAAAGATATTTCTATATGCTGCAGAGGAACCTGTGATTAAAATCTTTCAGCAGCATTCAGAAGCTCTGGTTTTTAAACACTTAATGTCATTGCAACTATCTGAATGAATCTTTGGAATTCATATAGGTCTGGGCAAATTCTCAAATGTATTCCTTGGTCTCATTTTGTAAACCAAGCTTCTCAGATATGTCTCAGATGAGCATGAGGTTATGCGTTTCCCTATTTCAGTGCCTGTGGATCAGATCCTGATCTGCAAAAGACAAGTAGCAATACTTATTATACCTGGGAGAATAAGTCTGTCAATACTTATTCAGTTACCTGAACGACAGATTGCTCAGATAATAAGAAAGGACACAAAGTGGACATAAACTGGTGCCTTTTGTTGGGTCTTGTCAAATTCCTGATAAGTATTAAGGTCATAGTGATAGATTCTCAGATATTTTGTAGTTCCTAGTGTGAGTAAAAGACCTGGGATCCCTTTATTATTTCATGAGTCAAATTCTTTCTTAGGTCAGTAGACTAGTAGAAATTCCTAAAAGGCTTAGATATACAAAACGATATAATCGAAACCAGGAGCACATCTTTATCGATGAAAACCTGTGAATTACTCCACCTATATCCAGTAGTATGGAGTGAGGAGGGGGGCCCTACCGTGTTCATCTACTTTATTGTTTTTTGTTGCTGTTCTATCAGATGTATTAAGTGCTTTCTTGGAATACACATATAGAGAAGAGTACTGTCATCATCTTGAATTCTACTTTATTTTTAGTTTAATATGCTATGGACCCCAAAAATTATGAGTCTTGCTTGATTGTTTTTATTTTTTTGGGTGTGTACCAGCAGAAAGAAAGGCTCAGGTGTATTGCAATTCATATACATCCTAGGCATGTATGCATCAGGCACCTGGAAGCTGCTTACTCTTGGGTGGGTGCACTGAGCATTTGGGTCAGGGAGATTTGGAAGTTAAGTTAGAAAGAAAAGAAATGGCATATGAACATCAGATATGCGATGTTTTTCATACAGCGTTCATATCATTATTCAAGTAAATTTATTCCTATATATACTATGCAGAAATCCTAATATTGGCCATCTGGACTAAAAAGCCGATTAAATATGAGTATATGATGGACCTCAGAGAAAATCACACTGGGGAGTTTTTCGATTGTATATTTCTCTCATGGAAAACACAGAACATTTGTGTTTCACTCTGAGATCTGACAGATAGATACATTTATTTATCGTGAATGATGCTTTTAAAATTGCAAGCTAGATTGCCCAGTATTACAGGGAATGGCTTTGTATGGAGCAGTCAAGCATAAGGAAAACAAATATAATGAAAATGAAAATGTTAGCCAGTGCTATTTTGCACATCTCCCCTAAAGAGGACAAACAGTTTTCTGAACACTAAAGGGCTTTGAAGGGCCTACTAAACAGTAATCTTGACAAAACAATTCCTTTACTTTTCATAGACTTAAAACTGGGATTTCTGTTCCTCTGTAAGTCTACTATGTTCTTATTTACCTATATTGATCCAAAACTTTTTCAATTTTAGAGCTAGAATCCTTACAGCTCCAACTTCAGATTGACTCACCAGTGCCAGTATTAGCAGCAGAATAGGTTGCTATATTTCATCTAAACACACTTTATCACATTTTTCTATTGCCCACATGACAGAACCTCCAAGAGCTTACTGCAGTTGCTCTGTTATGGACTGATTCTATGAAGTACTAGGCATCCCTTGGAAAAGTGCTCAGCATCCACAAACCCTGTGGGCAGAATGACAGTCGATCAGAATCTATCATAATCAGGTTCTTTGCCCATAATGTTGTAGCTTTTCTTCAGACTAAACGTGTATTGTCCTACAGCTGCAATATTGCCCCATAAGGAAATTATGGAGAAGTTTTTTAGCATTTGAAATGATAATATTGATGACCTCTGTGTTGTTATTTATTATATCTATTTGCAATGAAATAAGGTGCTGCAATCTGTGTTTAGGTCAGCATAACCCTCTATAGCTGCTGATGTACCTTACAGGAGAGCCAACCATTTTTTATTGCTTTGACTGTAATTTAGTAGAAAGGGCTAAAATTTTCTTCTAGGGAAGTTTACTTACCAGAAAGGGAAAAGAAACCCTAAATGTAAGTCCATCAAAGCATAATTTTCCCAGAGAACTCAAAATGGGAGGTAAAGGTGCACAAAAGTTGTTTTGTAAATAAACTAAGCTTAAGATGCAGAATGAGCAGAGAAGAAAAGGGACTTTGCTCTGTAAGAAGAAATCAGATTTTATTATTGTTTACCACCATATCAGTTGATTTTATTTTGGTTCAATTGCAAAATTGGGATGTTGGACAACTATAAATTTTCAATGGCAAATTTTCTTTATGATGGCAGTAACAAATTTTTTATAAGAACTGTGTTGAATATCAGTCACAAGGAATTTTGTAATGCAAATACTTTAATAGCAAGATCCACATGATTTTGTCCACTTACAGCCAACTTTCACATTCTGGAGTCCTCTTCAGATTCTGTAGAATTTTTCCAGAATATGATGAAAAATTTCTTTCTTGTCCATCACTGCTGTCTACAATGTGTTCTCTGAACACTTGTTAGAAAATTTATTTGACCATTGATACCAAAGATTCCTTCACAGGTTATGGACCATTTGCATAAAATTAATTTTGGAGGAACTAAAAAAAATCTGAATAGCCAAATCAAGCCTGAATCTATACATGTTATTATTGACAAAATGTGACTGCAGGTCTCTGGATCCATAGGTAATACCTCCCTCTCCCCATTAATATAGAATGATAGTCTGCTGTGGCAAATTACTGCTTAGTGTAGCCAGGCAAAAGGGATCCTGTGATTTTCAGTGTATAAAATATTTTGAATAAGACTGGAAAAAACCTTTGGAATATATCAAAACAGGCTATCAGCTACTACTGATTTGTAATGTTGGCTTTTTTCTTGTTTGTTTTAATTATCTTTACTAATTCTACAATTTTATGTTGCACAGACATCTCTGGATCACAGCACGAGGTGTCTTCTAAATTACAATGGCTGTTGGATAAAATTGTCACAACAGCATGTCATTAATAACCTTATTATAAATGACAAAATATTCTGAGTTGGAAGGACCCAGAAAGATCATTGAATCCAACTCTTAAGTGAACTGGCCCAATTGTAGAAGTTTAGTGTGATATACCTCAACAAAGGTATGTAATTGTGTTTCACACATGAGGAAGGAGGCAGAGGAGTTTTCATGTGCTGATTGAGATGTAGATATCTGAAAGGTGATACTGGACAACTCTTGCTGTGCTCCTGGAACAGTAGCACACAGGCTTTTCTTAGTGCATTAGCCACACTTGTAACATACACAGGACAATTTTTTTCAAAGGTTCAGTGTGACAGTACTCTGTATGCTAAACTTCTTTCCCTCTTCCATTTACATCCAGTTCAATGCTACACTTTTAATCTTCAAAGCTCTGTCAATATGGCTTTAGGCTAGTTGAGTGATTGCCCACCACAGAACAATGTGACTTTCCAGACAGTGATTTAGGAAATAAATATGTGCCTTTAAGGGTGCAAGGCAGAGTTAAAACTGAATTCAGAATTTTCTATTTGTACATGGAACACATTTAAAGAAGAAATGAAAATTACCTCTATAGTCTCCAAGACCAAGTGCCAAAGCTGAACTATTTGCACTCTCCTTTGGAAAATTTATATCATATTTGGGCAGGAAATGGCTAGAACTTTCCAGAAGCAGAATTGCAGTACGAAATGTTTTGGGAACTTTTTGATTGTTTTTTGTTTATTACTTTCTCAGCTTTACATAAGACTTTTATTTATTTTAAATATGTATTCTTTTCCAAACACACAGGCACAGAAGAGCTTCCCACGGAAATGGGGTTTATGATATTCAGCTCCCTTAAAATTACTGACAAAAATGCAGAAGCTTTCTAATACTGCTTATCTCTACAGATCTAGTCCTGACAGAATGATTAAAAAAACCCTATTGACTTCAGATAATGTTATCATTAAAGAAAGCTGGACAGAAATTACATCACTGTAAGGTCAAAATTATTATACATTATTTCAAAAAAACCTATTGTAAGTAATCAATAAATTAAATATATTTTTAAATCTTTCTGTAATGATTTACATTAAGGCAGAAGAAATTAATAACTATTTAAGGATGAACCATCTAGAAATTTGAAATTGGAAGATGTCATATATTCCATGTTTTTCCCAGAAAACAGGTAAAAGTAGCATAATTTTAACAGCACTGAAAGAGGTAATAGTAGAGTATCTGATACAAAATTCAAATATTATTTAAGTTACACTGAAAGAAATATACTGAGCAATATATAGTCTAATTGATGTAGCTACAAATCTCATAGAAACACAGCAAAGCATAGAAACACAGAATTTATGCATAATATGGTCATGTAAAAAATGCTCCCTGGTCTTCTGCAAGAGGTCAAGCTAGAACTGAAGACTGGGGTCAATGACCAGAAAAACATTATTTTCAGGCTGCCCTACAGCTGAGGTTGCACACAGTTTTTTGCACTGCTATACTGCCTATTCCACCAGGATTAGAGTTTGCCTGGACCTTTTCTCCACCCACTGGGTTCAAGTAAGGCTTTGTGAGCAGATAAAATGTAGCTGCTTGGTTATCAAGTGCACAAGTAGCAGCTGACAATAGTAATGCCTCCATGACTTAGGTATCAGGCAGATTTCAACAGGCAGCCAGTTAAGGCATGGAGATCAGGGGGTCCTTCTGTAGGTGGTGTATTACATCAAGTGGGTCCTTGTAAGGCTGAGCACTGGTGGTTTCTGAGTAGCCAAATTTAGAAAGAAATTTATGAAAGAAGTCATAACAGCCTCTCCATATAACATCACTCCATGGTCATAGTGGTGATAATCTGCAGCAAAAGAGTTAGATGCTTATAGTGTCTATATGTCACTAAAATAACAGCAAACAGTATTATTGCTTCAGACAATATCAGAGAGAAAATGGCTTGAGGATAATGAATGAATATTGTAACATTAACCCATGCTATATTTTAAAAACTAATTAGCATTGTGATTAAAGAGTTAATTAAAGGTAAAATGTTTCTCCAGTAAATTGTTTTGTGCATCTGATGGCATGAGATATGTCACTCAGACACCGGTTTACCCATAAAGCCTCTAAGTTTATGGCCTGCTTAGAACATTTGTAATCATCTGTCAAATATGTTTGGGTATTACTAAACATAACTCGTTGAAAGAGTTACTTTTACTTGAGTAAATGTCCATTCATTTTGTAATGTGACTGTTTCTAAACACGGACTTGGGCTTACGAATGCCAGGATTGTAAATTCTGAAACTAGCTGTAAGATGTTATCTCAAGGAATAAGGCAAGTTTTCTGTTGCCATCACTTTGTTTGATCAGAGCAGCACTGAGTCAGATCAAACAGATTGGTAGTAATGCCATTCTTTCCAGCCAGTTAACTGGTGTTGAATGACTCTAGGAAAGGTGGGAATGGGATGTGATTAATTGTTTTTTTTTGTTTGCTTGTTTGTTTTCTTTTTTGTTTGTTTTGTTTTGTTTAGATTTTTTTTGTTTTGTTTTATTTTTTGTTTTTTGATTTTTGTTTTATTTGGTAACATATGTAACAACAAAGTAGGTAAAATTTGTTAGCAAAATTCTTTAGCTTGCATGTGTTGAACTAATAAATGGACCCCTGGGTAAAGGCAGTTTGTGCATCTGGTGTAGTTTGGTTTTTTACTGCTCCATAGACTTTCTGCTACAGAAAGTTAAGAAAATAGCATGACTGCCTCGGGTTAAGTTAAACCTAATACAAAAGCAAAAGGTTCACTTATCCTTATGTGCACCACCCCAATGGTTTCTGCTTCCAGATGCCTCTGCTCTCTGTTCATAGCACAGAAAAATATGAACACTTCTTTTTTTCACATTTTTGGGGCTACATTTGTAATGCTGCATCCAATTTGGAACCTCCCAAAGCAAAAGACACGACAGAAAAATTGGAGGGAGTCCAGTGGAGGGCCACCAAGATAAATGAGGAGCTGGTGCGCAGGATATGTGAAGAGGTGGAGACAATGTTTTCGTTTTGGCTAGAAAAGAAAATAGTAGAATAACACTGAATTTATCTACTTTATAAAGGTAAGATTGTCCAGAAGAAAAGCTCCTATTCAGTCATAACAATAGGACACCACTCAAAGTTTCAGCATCTAAACCATATAATAGGGTTACGGAATCTTTAATTTTGGAGACATTTGAAACTTGTCTAAGCAAAAGTCTGAACAACATGATCTGAGTTAGAAATTACCACTTCATTGGGCAGGAGATTGCTCTAGATGAATTACAAATTTCCCCTCTAACTGAATTGTATTATATTTATGGAAAGCCTATCTATTCTTTGATTCGGAGTCTTCTTGTGCAAATCCTTGTGATACATGAGTTCCCAAGGAAAGTACCAGTGCTGATCTTACTTTGTGAAAGGATGCCATGTATAAGCTTCTTGATCATTAACACATCCAAGACTAGAAGACAGATCATGTCAAATGCTGTTTATGAATATAACCAAAATACTTGACACAAGTTTGTATTTCATTTAGAGCACAGGAAGGTACTTTTATTATTTTTATGGAACAAACAGCTTTTTGGCCCTTTACCATCTGCATAGAGATGTTAAATGCATTTCCTTTAAGATCTTTCATGCCTCACTGTGTTTGGATGAGGTCAGTGTTCATTCATTCCCAAATTCCATTGTTTCCCTTAGGACAATTCTTTCTTTCCTTATGAAGAATTTCATTTGCTGTATTCTACTGAAAAACCTGTAACTGTGATGTCTTTTTCCACCACAGAGAAAACATGTTGATGCCAGATATTCCCAAAACATTTAAGATTTTTAGCTATTCATAGTAGTCATGACTGGCTAACAAAGGTCAGATCTGAATTCAAACTGAGCAAAGTGAATAGATTTATTTAAAATGTTCTGGCATAGACTAGACATACTCTGTCTTGTCACTGATATTTTAGATGTGACCCTATATATCTCCTTTCTTTTGTGAAACACCAGAGTTTGATAAATGGACAATTTAAAGAGCTAAGTAATGTCCTGCCCTGCCTGCTATGAACACCACAATTAACCTGATTCATGGGACATGGGTGTCATGAAATACATTTTTTTGACAAGCACCCTAATTACTTATACTAACAGCAAGTCTGAAGAGGTCAGTTGAAACAAATCTGAACCCTATATATCATAAAGTTGGATGTAGTTTTCTCCACAGTTTGCCATTCTTTGGAGGACAAAATATTTTTTTGAATTTTCTAATTTATTTTTTTAACCTCAAATTTTATAATGTTTCAGATGAATTTGAGATTATGTATTTAAACCGAGCTATGTCTGGAATGGAAAATGAAGCTTTGGATTTTGGATAGGATACTGAGATATATATGTTAGAAATGAGAAAAGAACCACAGTGGTGTTGTCTTTATATTTTTTCTTTTTAAAATACAGTTCTAATATGTCTGTTTGCTACAGACATTTAATTTTTTATATATGTCATTGTAGTGCACATAGTATTTATTCTTTAACTGTCACAAAAATCAGAAACATGGTGTTTATGTTGCAGTCTCTTCCAATTCTTTCTGATTCTAAATCCTTTCTTAGACTAAAGAATTTTGTGTGTCAAGTAAAAGATAATGAGAAAAATAACAGAAAAAACCAAACATTTGTTTGTCCTTTTCAAAAGAGTTTTCATCAGCAGTGACACGTATTTGAAAGACTATACTCCAGCTTCCCTAAATCTCTACAGTTTTAGAATGGAATTTCCACTGGAGGCTCACTTGAATATGTAGAAAAATTTTTGAACTTTTAGCTATTCAATGACCCATAGAAACAATTTTGTGGTTTAGGTCCACTTCTTCATTTGCCAATATCTTTATCACCAAAACAAACAAAAATTTAGTAGCTGAAGTTAGTTCCCAAGAACCAGTCTGAATTGGCCCTCAGAATACATTTCAATCCATTATGATTATTTATAATTTGTCTTACAGCATACTGAAAGTATGATAGAAGGACAATTTGCTGCTTTTAAAGAAGAATTAATATTTAAAACACCCCAATGGATTTCTTAGGAAGAATGAAATACTCTTAAAGCTTGATTTTGACTCGGAGTGTTGCAATAAAATATCCATGACAACTGGTAGAAAGGTTAGATATATTAAATAATTTATTCTGAAAAAATATTTTATCATTTCTGTCTTTATTATTATAATCTGATATAATTACACTTAAATTATCGAATTATTAGCAGTGCATTCAGATCTTGGGCTATATATTAGCTTCAAAGTAGCTGAAATAAGAAATATAGAATACATTATGTATAAAGAAGGAACAGAAAAATTGTATGTGTAACAGTGAAGACAAGATGGAAGTATAGAAGGGAAGTATACAAAAAAATCAGTCTATGAAAATGAAACAGGCAGAAATCAAGACTGGAGAATAATTGGTTAGAGTGGACTTAGAGATTATTATCAACTATCTCAAAAAGACTTATTTTTTAATGTAATAAGATTACTCTCTTAAGCTATTTCTTTAATCCCAAAGTGAACACAAAAAAATCAAGATGCTGAATTTGTATATAGTTATGCTTACCTATGTGAGAGCCATAGTGAGTACTTGAAGGAGTGTTCACACAGCCCATTTGTATCATTCCTACAAAATATATTTGTGGAAAAGAATCATCGGTGTTTTAATTTGAACTACTTTAATTTTGAGGAAACTAAGAAAAATACTTCAGATTGAAAGTTAAAAATTAAGCTTTTTAAGCTGGATAAAGCAAAACATAATAAAGGAAAAAGGAACTCTAGATGGCAAGTATTTGCAACAAGGAGCTAGCCCTCGGGCAGGAAAACGCTGAATAATTTCTCTTTCTTGTGACCTACATCTCTATCCATTAGTGTTAATCTATGCATTAGTGTTAATCTTTGCATCAGCTCCTGGCAGGGTAATGGCAGAACCAGGCATATACCAGCAAGCAAATTACTGACAGGTATTACACCTATGGATTACACACTTTGATCCGCACCTGTTTGTTTTTTTTTTCACTTTTTTTGGTGTGAAGGTTCATGTTTCTAAATAGGTAGAGCACATTTTAAACACATTTTACTGCACTTTGATTTCCACTCTTTTTTACACAGGATATTTCAGGTTCTAACTCCAAAGAAATTTTGGACATTTCTTGCTAAAAAAAGACCCCTAAAATTTCATAAAACTCAATCAAAACCATGTGATACTAGAAGTTTGCATGGATAAAATAACTGATAATTTAAAACCATGTACTGTATGCAAAAATGCATATTTTTTCATGCCTGAATACCTACTGGTATATCAAGAGTCAGACAATTAGTTTTGTACCTGTTCTCAAGCATAATTTACTGTGAACACTGTAAATTTTTTACACTAGAAGGCATCCCACAGAGTTTGTGAATCCAATGCCTTTGCAGTTTTGTGTGATCTGAAGTTCGTACATGTTAGTTAGTCATTTTAGTATCAGAAAGTACTTAATAAATTTAATGCCTAAATAGGTGTTGCAAACTTTTTTCTAACATTGTGTTGGCACTTTTACAAGGCAATGTTAAGGTCTGATTATTGAAAGATGCTTCTGCCTGAGTTAAGGTGTAAATCAAATCATATGCCAAAGGCAATAGTATGGATTTTATATAATAGTAAATGTAAGAGATAGAAAAAAAAAAAAAAGCAGGAATGGGGTGTGGAGAGAGGAAGAAAGAGACGGAGAAGCAATGGAATAAATAGAAAGCTATTGCCACTCATGGATCCAAGACTGTAGAACTGTCTTCACCCTGGTCTTCTTAGTGGTGCGTGTTCTGGAGACATTCTTCTGGAAGTAGCAGTTTTATATAGTCCAAGTCCTGGGTATCCACAGGTTGGTTGTGGCCATTCCCATAACTTGGAGTGATACATTTATAAGAAATTGCTTCTTTTCCCACAGTCTTTCACAGTAGGAATTTTTTGTCTGGATGCATTAGGCAGGATGTGCTAACCAAAACTCACTTTCTTTAGGCCTGGAATTAGCACCTTCCCGTTACAAATTTGTCTTTTCTGTGCTTATCTCAAGTTCGCACTGTGGGGCTGGTCCTATGGCAAGTTTCTTCTGTGGCCTTGGCAGTGTTTGGGGAAATTGTGATTTTTAAGTCTCCTACTTAAGTCTTAGGTATAACCCAGTATATGAAGAGGCATGCTAAAGGATTCACTAACACACTGAATAGAACTCTCTGCAAACTCAAGTCCATGAGATACACGTTCTTGCACTAGGTTTTTAAAGTTGCTGGTGGCTGAGATAAGGAGATAGGAGACTACAGTGATCCTTAATCATGTAACTTCATAAACATTGAATTAATACTGATGGTCACATATCCTGTGATTCATATTACTGCTGGCTTAGGAACATCACAGTCACAGGAGGACTGTATCTTTCTAAAGTAGATATTGCTAAGCAGAGGAATTATGCTAGAATGTGTTAAGAGTTTAATAAAGACAAAACTCTTGCATGGGCATAATTGTTTCAGCTTGGGAAGCAAAATTTTACCCCAAATAAATGAAACAAATATCTTGTTATCAGAAATTATCATCTTCATCCCTGTCATGCAATGTCTGTGGAACTTATAAAAAAACCCAGACAACTAATATTCATGTTCCAATCACGGTGGATCACAACAAAAGCAGTTGTGAAATATAATCAGAACCCATCAAGAGTCATTGCATTGTAGTTCATTAGAAAATAGTTGATCAGTTTGTTTCAAGAAAGGAAAAGGATTTTATTTTTTACTATCATCTGCTCTGATTTCAATTTTTTTTCCCAAGTTTTTTTTGTCTTGTTCTTTCCTGCCCCACCAAGTATTCAAGATGGTCTTATTCCAACAAATCATTAAAATTTCTTTTCAAATTATTTTTTTTTTAATGAAGAAATTAAATAAAGTGTACCTAAAGGGTGGGGATTTTTGTATTCTTATTTTTTCAGTCTAGACTTTCATTACATGATACTCTATTTACATAGTTTTGCTATTTAAGAATGTACAAAGCTAGGACTGGTTCCAACCCACAATGATGTCATTTTTGCACTTCACTGAAACAAAAGTTGCAGTTCTGTACACCGTCACATCAACAATAAATGAGGCAAATTAATTCTGGTTTTTCTAAAAGGGAAAATACTTTAGAACATGAAAAACATGGATTTGACCAATTGATTTACACCCTGGAGATACATTATTGGCTGCAAGCATGTATGTGGTAAAGTGTGGAATGACGTCCATTGCCTTTGCATACAATAAACTACTTTTTGTTAACAGCAAACCAAAAGCTATAAAAACATATAACTGTCTATACTTGATAAGACAAAAGAAATATTTGCGTACTCTCCTGCCAGCAATGGTGAAACATGGAGGCCAGAAACAAATTAGTTGTGTATACATAAACATATTTAAACACCCCCCCCCCAAGTTAATAGTGATAGTTCTTCACAATATCCTCCACGCCTCTGAGAACTGAAATCTCAGTTATATCCTGAAACAATGGTCAAATTTTTGAATTACACTTTCCTTTCAGCTTTCCATGCACTTTCTCCAGTTAGCACACAAGTTCCTGTGGACTTTTAGCACTCCCACATCTTGAGCCAAGGAGCTTAACAGCTTAAGTACAGACTGTCAAGAAATACTTGCTTTTTTTCTATCAGAACTTGCTATCTACTGCCTTTCCCTGATGCTACTTTGTGATTGGCAAGGAACAGTGAGCAGCTGATCCCTCTTAAAGCTCCATATAACTATTGATGTTCTCTGGGCCACTCTTTGTTTAAAGGCACAGACTTGGCACTTTAATGTGTGTGTACAATTAATTACATTGAGAAGTGTTTATTTATTTATTCTTTAATTCATTTATATCTATATCTGTAAAAATAGACAATAAATATGTGGTTGCTTTAGAAATGCAAAAAGCAATCTTTCACAGAGATTAGATCCACGTCTTCTCAAGTTGCCTTTTCTCTTACAGACATTTTGTACTCCACAGGAAATAAAAAAGTCTATGGTCATCAGCGTATTACACTGCAGAAATAAGCTCTTTACTGACCTTAACCTGATGCATGTACTCTGTGCCAGTCACTCACCACAGTGCTGTAGAGGGAAGGAGGCATATTTTCTGTCTGTCTGGAGGCCATGAAACAAAACAGAAGCTGGATAACTTGCCATTTCTTTTTTGGTTTTTTCCCCCCAATGTGGCTGTCCTTTACCACATTTCATGATGAGTTGTTAGGATTAGCTAATATATTGGAGACTCGTTTTGCTCACTATGACCTATGTTTGCTCATTTAGTATTTTTTTGAGCTAAATTTTAAGCTTTAGTACTATTTCCCTGCTTTCTGTTAATGAGCAATAACATTTATATTTTGTACTGTTAAGAATTCAGGATAAGGAATAAGAATATGAAATATATTTTTTCTTCAACAAAAAAAAAGAGAAAAGAAAATAAAAACATAGAATCATTTATGTTGAAAAGGAGGTTTAAGATCATTGAATCCAATCATTAACCCACCACTGCCAAGTCCACCCCTAAACCACATCCCCAAATGCCATATCTACACCTCTTTAAAATACTTTGAGGGATTTGTGCTGTGGGCAACCTGCTCCAAAGCTTGACAATCCTTGTAACACAAAGTGTAGCCAAATTAGAAAAAGAAGACAAAACAACAAGCCAGAATATTTTCTTTAAAGATAGCCATCTATTTCTAGACACATATAAAATCATAATTTGTAAGACAGAGAATGTAAAGAATTTAGCCTCAAAGAGTTAACATAGAAATTTTTAAGCAATGATGATGATATCATAAAAGTCAAATTTCTCCTGAACTGAGACGGTTAATCTCACTTGAGATCACTCTCCCCTTCCTGGAATGGACCAGAGTCTCAATCCCACGGAGACTGAGCAGTTGAGAGATCAGTAATCTTGCTGCAAAGAATTCAGGTCTGAGCTCTGAAACGGAACTTGTACACAGCATAAAATATTGCTGGCTAACTTCCAACACATAAAGAGTCCCAAAGCTTTGATAGGAGCAGCAAAGAACTGACTTGCAGACAGCTAATGATTTGGTTTCCAGACAAACAAATCCATTTGGGAAATGGCAAAGCAACCATCTTTAAAAGGCCTTCAACAGTGTAGGTCACTATACCATATCTAATGGAAAGGTCACCTCTTAGGAAAGGTTAGAAAAGAGTGAGAGCTTTTCACTTTTTTCCTTCAGATCATTCCATTAAAATGGAGCACAAAAAGAAGAGAAGGAGATGGTTCAGTCACACAGATGCACATCCGGACTGTCTGGCTTATCAAGAGTGCTGAGCTTTAGCACAGAAAGATGTATGAACTGGGATGAAGGAGACATAAACACCACTACAAAATATGTGTTTTACTATTGCTGCAAAAACAGCAATTGAGCCTGGCTGCCTGATAACACCGTGGTCAGCAAATTTTTTTATTGGCTATTAAAAAAAGGGGGTGATTTCTACTAGGGACATTTTGAATGTTCCTGTTTTAATTGGCCCTTAGTTCACAGTTCATTCTATACTTCTTCCTACTTTTTGCCCTGACACCAGAAAATCAGAAAAGCTATCTCTTTGCTAAGGTAAGAGGATAAAAAATCCCAGCCTACCCTGCCCCTATGTACACTACAGCAATTTTTGCCTTACAGTAACTATGCAATTAGAAAGTGAATCTCCTTATTAGTTCCAGGTCCAGAAAATTTTTTAATGAAAAGCCTCTTAGGTGATAAAATAAAAATGGGCCAAATCCATGGCAAAGATATGCATTTGCATAGTCTTTTGCTGAATCTTTTATGTGTTTTGCCAGCATTCATTCACAGACCATTTTTTATTAGTGAGTAATTTTTATTATTGATTTTTTAATTATTTATTCCAGATAGTAAGGGTAATTTCCCCATCATACAAAATCAGTTTCTTGCATTATACTCGTATGATAGTGGTATTATCTTTTGCTGCTGTTTTAGAGAGTATTCTGAGTGTTTTGATATACATGGTCCTCATTTTTTTCAAACTCATAACTCATCAACTGCTTTTGCTCAGTATCTGGTAATTTTGGATCTTTGTAAAGATCTTACATTTTATCTGCAATAATACTAATCCTGTGCAGTTTCAGACAAGAGAAGTAAAAAAGAGGATAAGAAATTTTTTTCCTTCATTCTTTATGATGAATACTGGTTTATGTTACAACTTTACTCATGGAAGGCAAGAGCAAGCCAAAAGGGCTTCATATATTGCAATTCACAAGATTTCTTCATTTTAATTCATCAAGAAATAGGAATTTTCTCTCACTTGTTATGCATTTATACTTCAATCTCTATTTGATGAAAAGAGGTATTTGTTTTAAAGACAAATTAAAAGAAAAAAAAGATAAAAAGAAAGGAAGTTGAAAGTTGTGATTATTTTTAATAACTAGAAAGCTGATATAGCTTGTGGCTTATAGATTCTTCAAGGAAGATTTTTAAAATTTATTTATATAGCTTCAATATCAAGGACAATTTTTGGTTAGTTTATATAATATGGGAATGCTATATTATATCTTCTTGAGAATCTGGAGTATATGTGACCAGGATAATAAGAGCGAAATCTTTTGAGTATTTACTCCTTGACCATAAGATTTCTTCTCCTTTATTCCTTATGTTACTTCAGATTTGAAAACATTGAAACAAAAAGACTAAAGGTTTTTCACTAAATAATATTCTTAGTGGGAAGGGTGTCAGAAAGGAAAATAAATTGCAAATTTGTGTAATTTAAATGTTCTTTTTCAATGGTCATTTTTACTTAGAGAATATTTTAATAGCAATAATTATGAAAACTTTCTGCCATTTAATAATTTTCTAATGTTAACCAGGTTTTCTTATTCAAAATCCACTTTTTTCCAGTGAGAATTTTCGGGAGCTGGAATTTACTTTAATCAAGAAAATTACTTTTGAATTCCCAATGGAGAATTCTCATGTAATAGCATTAGATAAATAAATTATGCATTATTATTTGAATTTCATATAATCATAAATATGTAATTTCTTTATGAAAGCAACAAGTATACTTTGAATTTCAAATAGCAGTTTGACTCCAATACTTTGCATTATGCTAGTTATTTATGTCCTTTATACACATGAAGTGTAGATTACTTTAAGAAATATTATAGGTGGATACAGACTGAAAAATCTCTTCATTGGAAATACTGGCAGACGAATTGTAATTTCTATGAAAATTAACACTAATGTATATCAAACACACTAATATATTTAGAAAATACATGCAAAAGAGCTCTAGATTTGAAGTGAAAATCTGTACTCCTCATTCAATTAAAACTGGTTTCTGCACTCTTCAAGCAAGTGCATCTTCCTGCATGAGATGTACAAATACTTGATACACTTTAGTTTCCAGATTCATCACAAAATCATAGAATGGCTTAGGTTGGAAGAGACCTTAAGGATCATCAAGGTCCAACACCCCTTCCATGGGCTGGGACACCTTTCACTAAACCAGTGTATGGGGTTTTCATGGCCAAGCTTTAGTAGTGGTGGGGAGGGCTACAGGAGTGGCTTTTGTGAGAAGCTGCTAGAAGCTCCCTCAACGTCCATTCCTCCAGCAGAGGCAATCCCTGGGAGATCTAAAGACGGACCTGCTGCTGGGCAAGGCTGGCTGGGACAATCAGAAATGGTGGTAACCATTCTGTTATAACATTTAAGAAAAAGATTTAAGGACAAGAAAAAAGAAAGCTGTTGCTCAGCTGTATTTGTAGCCAAAGAAGAACAGAGTGAGAATATGTGAGAGGAACAATTATGAAGATGACAAGTTCAGTGGAGAAGGAGCGGGAGGAGGTATTCCAGGTATGGGGCTGACATTCTCCTGCAGCTCATGTTGCAGACCATGATGAAGCAGCTGTACCTCTGCAGCCCACAGGGGACCACAGAAATTCAGGGGTCCACATGCAGCCTGTGGAGGAGACCCACACTGGAGCAAGTGGGTCCTTATCTCAACTCATGAGCCCTTCATTATATTTTCTCTTCTCTGTCTAGCTGTGGGACAGAGTCAGAGGGCAGTGGGTGCCTGGTATCCAGTCACTGCCAACCCAGTACAACCAAGTTGCTCAAAGCCCCATCCAAACTGACCTTGAGCACTTCCAGAGATGCCTGGACAAGAGTAAATAACCCTACAGTAAATTTAGAGACTTTACTTCCCACTCACTCAGACTGCTTCAGCTAAATGATTGAGACAACATAAAAGGTTCCTCTCTTTAAGTTTCTTTTTCTTTCAAATAATTTCCCAAGAAATGCAGATGATGGTCCTTCAGCGTCATCCTGGACAAATTTGGTTTCTTTAAGTGGTTATTCAAACCAGTCTTTGCACTAAGTTTTATTGAAATTACGGTGTTACTCATGAGCTACCATTTCCCCTGGAGACTATTAAATCCTATATGGCATAGGTTTGAACTCTCAGTGGGAAAGAAAGGGAGGGATGAGAGTACTACTTATCTTTTATGTCAAACATTGATTCTTTTATTTGCATTTTCTATATTATTTGAACATTTTTTGATGTTATTGCTGGTGATAACAAAGAGAATGGGGAAGAGATAAGATTGTATTTACTCCTTACTGTTTTAGCCATAACTGTGAGCATTAGTTGATGCTTTATTTCACAGTGTCATTGTTTCAGCAACTTTCTGCATCTGTTTTTTTTTTTGTTGCTGTTGATTTTTTTCTTCCTTGTCAGAACTATCGATTTTGTCTTTGCTCTGCATTATTTAGGAATCAATATATAACTTTATGAAAATATTAAATTATTTGAGTTTAAGTTTTGTGATCTAAGCCACGGATGTAACTTTCTAATATGACATTACTTCTTTATTCCCTCAGTAAATTTCACTGTGGTTTATTGCCATTGCTGCTTTTACTGGTATTAGAAAATTGAATATTAAAATGTCATCTTATGGTCTTCTGTTATGCTTGAAAGTTTTTACCTCTGTTCTTTGAACAAGATAGTTGATTCTTCAAAGAATTCCATTAGTGATTGTAAATTGTTTCTGAATTTAAAACTATTGCATCATATCTTTACCTCTTTTTTTTTTTTTTTTTGTCAGTCAACAGGGAAAGTTATAAATTTAAACTATATTTGGGCAACAACGACCCATTATAGATCCTGTGTAGCTTAGCGTCCCTATCTCAATTTCCCAAGAAGAAACCTTACATAGTATTGGAATTAACTATGCTGCAAACCTGATCAGCAATTTAGCAATAATATAATAAGACATAAATTAATATCCAAGATCTCTAACAGAGCTGTTAAGAAAATTGTAATTGTTTTTCTTGAAGATACTTGCCTCTTTTCTTTAGCTAAAACAACTCATTTAGCAAATCTGGGAGTTTTGTACTTCCAATACCCAGCATTTTCTATGTGATGCCAAAGTTTCTCCCCCAAGCAACGAAGACCCGTGGTAGGGGACTGATCTGTGTTTCTACACTGTGACCAATAAAAGACAATGGGAATAAAAGAAATAAATAATATATTTTGTGAGTTACTTCAGGGAAGGATAAAGTTGGAGTATTTTTATTGAATGTTTATATGCACCTTAAAATTTTCCTCAGCCATATTTGCTATTAACCTTGAAAGTTTAGAAAATTATTTGTGTATATTTAGAAGATGTAAAATTTATTAAAATAATTTATACTCACCTTTTTTAAATCTGACCTTCTTTCTTTTGTTATATATATGCTTTTATTATATATATGACTCTGCCTTATTTAGTGTGCTACAGAGTTTAAAGGAGCCCTTAATTTATGGTCTCAAAGACAGAGTGAATTATTGTAACAAGGATTCTGTACAGTTGAACATGGTCTATTCATGAACATGAACATGTTTTCTACAGTTTCATTATTCCCTTGCTAATGCTGTGAGTTTTCCCGTTTTTTGGATGTGATGGGACGTCCCGTCCTGTATTTCAGGTTAGACACAGAACATCAATTTTTTTTCTAATGTGAGTTTAAAATTAATCTTATATTTTCAACTATGAAAGAAAATGTTTCTGCAAAGCAGACATGTTTTAAGAATAATTTTAATTATCAAATGCATATACCACAAAGAGTGGAAACTCACATTTCTCGGCATACTTTTTTTTCTCTTATTGGCATATGAAAAGTCAGGATTCGCATTGCAGATTCATCACACTTTACTTTTAGTATACAAACTGTAGGTTAAACTCATAAATGCAGCTCAAGGAGAAAAAACAAAAGTCAATATTAATTTCAAATCTAGAAAAAATATTTTTTTTAAATTTTAGATCTTCTGCCACATTTTAAATGTAATTTACAGTCATATAGTTGAAACTTAATGTAAAACATTTGCTCTTCTTTAACTGCTTTCCTTAAGGACAACAAGACTTCTAGATGAACTGTACCAAGAACTGAAGTAAACTTTAACCACTACAGTGTACTTCTAGTTATTTATGTTCCTTGACCATGACAAGTTTGTAAATGACACTAAAACCTGAAACTGCATCCATGTCTAGCTACGTTTCCAAGCTGAAGGAGCTTCCTGGACCAAATTAAAACTGCAGCTTGGAACTCCACATTAAGCTAGGAAGTCTCTATCCC